>NC_056739.1:1155682888-1155687888 GCF_019279795.1 Protopterus annectens
GTGTGTGTGTGTGTGTGTGTGTGTGTGTGTGTGTGTGTGTGTGTGTGTGTGTGTGTGTGTCTGTGATTCTTATCCTGTGTGAAGGTGGTTGTGAGTGTGTAACAACTGGACTCAATATGGAGCAGGTTTTGCAAACTTCTTATATGGTGGGCCAGGTATATATCACAATGTGCACCGTACAGGGATAACAGATGTGAAATAGCTGAGAGGCTGGGGTGCAAATCCATACCCCTAAATGTGACATCAATGCCAGCTGAACAACATTAGCAACCCTTGTATTACCCAGGGAACACTGTCAACCCATGCCTCATACACACACACACACACACACACACACACACTTGCCTAGGCAACAGCCGCTATCTTGGTAGTACCCTGCATATTGCCCACTGATAGTAACCAAGGTGTGATTGCAGTGGGCTACAGAAGGCATGACACCCTGTCCATCAGTCCAATAGGCATGTACATGCCAACAGTGCACCTCCCCCATGTTCCCCATTGGACACCTGCAACACTTGTGGTGCCATCAAATGTGACCCACAAAGGACATACTATGCCTGAAACACAAGCCCTGTATGGACAGATGCCACTGACACCAGGGAATACTGGTATTGTGCTATCAATGTAGGTGCAGAGTCAGCCTGCTGCCCATTAACAGTTCCTGCCACATGAGGCCAGGACTGGCACATCTGATGATAACACTCTGTGTACACAACATAGAGACACCCCAGGTAAGTTCCACATGTCTCTGTATATGCATGTGGGAGGTGTAGACATCCCAGATACTGTCCATATTATGGACTAAGGAACACATACATGGCAAGCAGTGCCCAGCATTGGCCACATGCAATAGTCACCCAGGTGACTGGATGATGAATACAATACCCACCTATGTGGGCAACACCAGACACTACACCCCTGAGCCATGTTGCAGACCATTGTCATGTGGCCTGATGCCATGGTATACCCATCACCTAGCCTTGTATAGCCATCTGGCACTGTCGACCACAACACACCCATGAAGCTGTGCACCCATGCATGTCAGTACTGCACTCGTGTCTATGTGTGTAGTGTATGATGTGTATGACCACATTCACAATCATTACAACCCCCACTGGCATATTGAAGTATGCTGTCTGATGTCAGACACCTCCACATACCCTTTGCACATATAACCTCCGTATGACCCCTGTGGTGCATGTGATACCTGCACAGTACTGTGTTGTGGCAATCCCACTAGTGATGAGTTGTATTCCTGGCCCTGCCAAGTGTGTCAATGTGTGTGCGTCCCTGTGAGAGTGTGACTGTGTTGACTCTGACACCTGTTCATGCGGACAGGCATGTGTACTACACCTACCACATAGCTACCATATCCCTGTTGCAGATGTCACTCACCATCACATATACATTCTGAGGGCTCCCCAACATGTAACCTATGTGGCACATCCACTAACTGCATGACATGTGATAGCACTACATAGTCATCAGGGGTTTGATACCCTGTGTTGGCAGGTGTGTGACACAAACAAGCTTAAGTTTTACTCTCCCACCCCTCCCTGGCTTTTCTGTGCCTCTGTCTGCCTCTCTCACTCCCTCTCTGGTGGATGTGGAGACTTACACCTGCATTGCTTAGGCAGCAGCATGTGTATTTTAAGTGATGCTCAGGATAAGCTGATGGCCTCTGCACAAATTGCAGCCCTCCTCTAGCTGATTGCATGTGGAACAGCTGTGGTAAAATTCCCATAGCCAGTTGCATGGAAACACACACCAATATCTAGGAACATCATGTTGGTGTTGGGCCTTTTATTCACTGTGAGCAGGAACTCGATCTGTTTTTTGGCAAACAGCATATCAGATGGATTGGGGATTTACCTCTAACAACATATACTGTGGAAACAGGCCAACACGCAGGAGAGGGATGTCCCTGACCTGACTACAGACTGTAAGTGCTGCTATACTGCATTTGGAGTAATGTTGGTTTAACAGGGTGTGTGTGGATATGGCTGTCCTACATGTTTTCATACCTGCCATGTCAGTGCTATGTTTATGAGGGAACACCCATCTATAGGGTCATCTGCAGACTGGCAAATGTGTGGTGCCTTTTCTTTCAAGGTGTTACCCACAGGGCACCTATCTGTGAACTGCAGAAGGTAGTGTGAGGATTGCATTCTGTAGATGGCGACAGCCGTGAGAGTTACTGACTTCATATCCCTTATAGGACATATGTTGCAACAAACCCAGTTGCAACAGTAAATGTATGAGATTATCACAGCAACATGTCAATATTGACCCTGTGTATGTGCCTCCAGCCACAACCCTGTCAACCTTTGTACATATGTCATGCAGTAAGGGGTGCATATGTGCTGTACACCATAATTAGTGACATCATATCTGATAACAAATCAGTGAGATATCAGACTGCTACACATGTTATGTATGATAGGGGTTATATTTGATGACATAACCTGGACATTCTGTGGTTGTGTGTACAGTACTGAGGTCTGTGTACTTATTGTGATTGTCGGCAGTGTGTGTATTGTTAATATGTACCTTGGTCTGTGTTCAGACTGTGGTAGATGTCATTGTTCTTGGTCCTGTTCTATCTGATGTTACATGCTGTTCCACTGTATGTTACCCCATCGGCTGACATGTTTGTAGGGCCATACATGCACATGTCCCATACCACAGACAGGCATCGGAGCACACTGTGTAGCGGCCCAGTATATGTAGGGTTAGTGTGTGAGTGGCACATATGGGGTTGGTGTTGAACAGATAGTCCATATACTGTATTATACCATGACCCCCCCAAAACGTGCACGCTGATTGGCCAGCGTGCACATTGTAAATCGAGTTATACTAATGGAAAAAGGTCCGGTCGCCCGGACTTTTTTCCATTAGTATAACTCTACTTTTAAAACACTGTCTCGCTATGTTAAATGGGTTTAACATAGCGAGACAGCTTTAAAATAAGCAACGGAGATCTCCGTTGCTTATTTTAAAGCTGTCTCGCTATGCTAAACCCATTTAACATAGCGAGACAGGTTTAAAAAGCAACGGAGAAAGCAAGATCTCCATTGCTTTTTACTGTTCGCTATGTTAAATGGGTTTAACATGGCGAGACAGTTAAAATAAGCAACGGACATCTCCGTTGCTTATTTTAACTGTCTCGCTATGTTAAACCCATTTAACATAGCTTAAACAGTAAAAAGCAACGGAGATCTTGCTTTCTCCGGCTTTTGCCAACTCTGATGTACTGCGAGGTGCGCAGTACATTAGAACTGCCGCGGATGCCAGACATCTGCGGAAGGGCAGTAAACAGGCATTATACTATGCCATTATTTAAGAAAAGTAATAGTTTCTTTTCTTAAATAATGTCATGGTATAATAGCAATAACCCACTTCTGGGTGTGGGTAATGCTGTATTTACCCACGGTTGGCTTTGTTTGGTCCCTCGGGCTTCGCCCTCGGGACCAAACCACGCCAACCGTGGGTAAATCCAGCATTACCCACACCCAGGCGGGTTCTTGCTATAATAATATGCTAGCATACCATATGTGGCTGTGGCTGTGTCTGTGTTCACATTGGTTGTGGTTATGCACTTTCACACAGGTGTATGTTACTCTGTGCTGTGGCATGCCTGTAGAGCCTGCTATATATGCAGGTACATGTGCATTCCCCCATAGGAAATGTAGGCCAGTGTTGAGCCGGTCTGCCTGTAGCCTGTGCAGTGCTTTGTTACATGCCTAGCCTCTTAGTGTACTTATCCAGAGATGTAATGTCCACATACTTGCCAGATGTACTGCCGCTGGGCCATCATAACAGTCATGTATGTCAGACAGAGCAGTGGGGTGCTGTACAGATGTATGTCAATATCTAGTGGGTAGTATGTGGCCAAGGCACCTCTGTACCAGTGGTTAGTATGTGGCAGGACAGGCAGGGATGTGTGAATGCATAACCTATGGGGGCACATGTATACCAGTAGTTACGTGTTATACCCATCTGCATGACTGTTAACATCCACATTGTCAGGATTGGTCCACATGTCTTGCACTAAGGGGTTATGTGTATACCTCTGGACTGTCCAGAATGTGTCAGACTGTCCACATATATTGGCCATTATCCCTGCTGTAGTCCACAGGAGCATTACGTGCTAGCAGTGGTACTGTACAATGATGTCCTTTGGATGTCTGTCAGTAGCCAATGGCGCACATATTAAAAGCAGATGTGACCTCCCACACACACCATGTCTGCGAAGACACTCCCTATTACAGTAGCAATAGCCGACAAATATACCTGCTATTCATACCTGACATCCCCTTGCACTACAAAGTTGGGACTACAGGGTCTGAGGTAGGGCTACACTCCATGTTCAGGACATATGGTGAGGATATATGTACATATGATTATCCATATATCTATAAAGACATACACATATACATACTGACATACATGGATATGTATATGTACATAGCTATACAAATAAACACCAAGATATATACATATACTGAAAAACATATGTCTACACATATACAGATAGAGATACATATGCACATATAGGTATGGATATCTACATATATAGTGACAGTAGTAGGTATATCAAAATAGATATGTATGCACATATAGTTATTGATATCTGCATATATACCAACATAACTAGGCATAACTGTACACATAGAATGTGCATACATATATAGCAATATATACATATATCTATATATACATATACGTATATCTATATATACATATATCTATATATACATATATATATATACGTGGGAGCGCTACAGAATCGTGAAAGCCTAAAGTCCTGAAGACCATCAGGGGTGAGCTGCCTTAAAGTATATGGATGTACATTACCATACAATCCACCTTGGTTAAATGCAGGCCTACTGCCACCTGCCATACAAACTGTACTGTTTTCAGTGTGCTTGTGATGGTGCCAGTTGGGCCTTGTTATGTAACAGTTACATCCCATTGTGTCAACTGAGGTCTTTACCCCC
>NC_056739.1:1155692888-1155717888 GCF_019279795.1 Protopterus annectens
ATATATATATATATATATATATATAAGGACGGATTATTTGTTTAAGAACAGAGATATTACAATTTAAAATTGTCTTTTTAAATTTATATTAACAGTTATTACTTTCAGTGAATTAAATACTGATAAGAAACATTTCAAACACAAAGCAATATTCTTGTTTAAATTATGATAATATCTGGGATCCAAGGACATTGGCTTGGAGATAACACTGTCAGAGCCAGATAAATTATATTTGCATCTGAAAAACTCATGTGAGTCACAGAATGCTAAGTAATGGCTGACTGCTCATGTTCATGTTGCTCTCTGTCCTTTAGGTCAAAATGTAAAAATAAAAAAAAGAAGAAGAAAAAAGTAGTGAATGTGCTGGTAACCCAGGAAAAGATATACATGTGTGCACAGGCTAGATATGTCGCATCAGCATCAAGTTACTGTAAGTTAAAGACACGAGGTATCACAGCTCTGGTATCCATCTACTTATTAATGTTTCATTAAACAATGTACTCTTGGCAAATGCACAGTAAGTGATACCCATCATTTACCTCCCTACCAGCATACAGTACCTGCATGGTTCAGTCATTCTCAGTGATACAGCATTCACAGTACCTTTTACGAGGCCATTTGGCTGTTTTTGAATAACAAAATTCCATAATGGCTTCATCATCGTCTAACTAGTTCTGTCCTGGGGAGATAAAATGCTATTGCCACTGTCACCAAGGTCTTCTTTTTCCATTCTCTTCCTCTTATACTTATTGTTATGGATTTCTCAGTGATACAGCATTCACAGTACTTTTTACCAGGCCATTTGGCTGTTTTTGAATAACAAAATTCCATAATGGCTTCATCATCGTCTAACTAGTCCTGTCCTGGGGAGATAAAATGCTATTGCCACTGTCACCAAGGTCTTCTTTTTCCATTCTCTTCCTCTTATACTTATTGTTATGGATTTCTCCATTATTAGTGAACCCTCTTACATTAATTCCTAGACCTTTTCCCCATCTGTATTTTGTAGTACATATCATATATGCATTTGGTCCCTGTTAGTTTCCTTCCTTGGTTCTGCTTCAGACTTCCCCCTCTAAATTCTCTTAATCAGTATCATCAAAATGAGTCCTTTATAGTATGCCCTTGCTATGTCTCCTGCCTCTGCCCCTTCAGGTTCCCTTTTGGCATACCTTCTTTAGTAATGATTCCACATCTCTTTGTAACCTCCCTTCAGTCTTCTATCCCATTTTACCAGTACCCAAGGACTGTACATCTTCAATTCTACCTCTGCATTCTCCACTAATCACTGTTATACTATTTTGTTATATTAGGAAACTTAGACATACCACCCACTTCTACTCCAAACCCATCTCTAATAGTATATCCCACTCCAACCAAGAAACCATAACCAGTATCCTTGCCAATAAATTTAGATCCATCTTCCCAGACTGTACAACCTATTATCACCCTTGATCAAGTGACCTCTGCACTTTCCAGAACTAAAAATACAGATCCCGACAATATTCCAGACTGACTTTCATGAGTACCAGACAAACACATAACCCAACTTCTTATCTAGTTTTTTCATGAGATGCATACCTGAAACTTGGAGAACAGTTAGAGTTGTTTCTCCCTACAAAGTTGGCCCCACAACTGACCCTGGCAATTTTATACCTACCACTTTCTAGCATTATCTGTAAAGCTATGAAATGCAATACTGCTGAACTACTTAACAGCAACATATGGGGCCTCCAGACTTTTAACCCTATTCAGTCTGAATACGTTATAGGTAGGTCTTACCCATTCAACATGGCTGATTTTTGAAAAGGTAATAAAGGTTTACATGAGGGCCAGACTGTCTATACTGCATGTCTAGAACTTTCTAAAACCATTGATACCATTCCTCACACATGCATCATAAATAAAGCTAGCTAATCTCAATGTTAACTCTTGCAATGTCCACTGTATTGCAAAATTGCATATGGACTGAACTCACATTGACAAAAGTACGAGGTAGCTTCTTTTAGCTGTAGAAATGTTACTAAAGGCATTACTCATGGTTCCATCATGTGTCCCCTCCTGTTTGATATTTACTTCTCTGAAGCAGAATGAGATATCTAAGATCTGTGGATAACCAAGGCTACAGATGACTGCAATGTACATGCTGCTGTAACTCCCCCATCCACAGCAAGGTATACATCAGACCTACACCTGGTGTTTTCTCCATGATTTTTACCTAAACGCTAAGAAGTTATCTTCAGTAAGACTCCAAGTTTTCTCTCTTACCATATTACATGTATTCCTCTCAAAATAGACCTTGTTTTCCCCAATCAGATTCCAAAGAGTTGTTTCCTCAGTTAGATGAAAAATGTTGGAGGTGCAGTGGGGAAGTAAAAGGTACCTGGAAGCATGTGTTCTCTTAGTATAATTAGTTTGCATAATTTTAAAATTATCTCCAGATTATTCTGTTAGGAATAGTGGGAGAACAAATCAATTTAACTAAGGAAATAATTATTTTTGAGCTGGGATTCAGAATCTGAATTACTTTGACATAGTAAGGCCTTGTTAAGTTTAATTCTAGTGGTTGCCAAAAAAGCAATTACTAGGAAATCTCTGTCCCTCTACTCTGTGTTCTTTAGAGGTAATAGCTGACTAATGTGTCATGCTAAGACAAACTTGTTGCTTTTTTACCTGATTTACCTTCAAATGTCTAACTGGTTTCTAAATACCTGTTCTAAAGACATAAACCTCCATGTAAGATCATCAGTACCTATTGTTGTGATAGGTTTTATACCTAAAATATCCCAAACCTCTGGAATATACTCCTTCCTCACATCCCACAGATTATCTTCCTTAAATCTATCAAAGAAAATCTTGACAGTTGGATGAGTGACTGTTAATTCATGTTTGGCACTAATGCAATTGATATCCTTAACAGAAGGTCTTACCTTTCTTTGTCATCACAAGGGTAATATGGCTAAATTTCTTAATGGCTGTGCAGTCATAAACATGATATGAATTTATGAACCTAGCTTCTGCTATATGATTACCTTCACCTTCATCCTGTCTCAACTCTGTACCATTCTCACCCTCCATTCCTCCTTTCTAGCTCTCATTTGGAAGTTCAGAGGATCATTCACTCCTTCCCTGTTGCACTCTAACTCTGCCCATGTCTTACCACATAGCCTTCTCTTTTGCCCTCAAACTTTACTCCTGTCACTCCATATAACCTTCTAATTTTTGTTTCTTTTTCACCCCTGACTTCAGTGTCCTGCACAACCTGCATCCCCCCAAGCTCCCACAGACAAATCTGTGCCCACCACCCTGTACCCCTGACCCACCCCCCCAACCTCTGCCTCCAGCCCAATGATACTGCCACAAGTCCATGGTGCTCCTCCTCCTCCCATTGTATTACAACTGTCCTACAACCCTTTTTGTCACTGAGATGGTATTTCTAAGCTGTTTATCAAAACTTCCTATCCCTCCATTACATCAAACAATAGCTTATTACAGATAAAGCCTGCACATATAATTACCATATACTTAAATGCCACAATGCTATGGACTGCATTGAGGAGACTTTCCTAACGATACTGTGTACATAATATAATGTTATTTTAATCACAGATACTTAAAAGTTCCACTACAGTGATCAAAGGGATCAACTATTTAATACCAACATTACTGCAGACTTCAAATGCTACACTAACTCAGAGTTATGTAGTTGACCATAATACTAATTCAACACCTTGTAAATGACAACTATATGTTTTGCTTATACTTTTCATGTAAATCTGCTATTACCAACAACAACCTCTTACATACTTTATATAATTATGAATCATATGTCATGCAAATTGAGTTGTCTCTGTACAACCAGGGCTGGGCTTGAAATTGGTCATTTGTGATCAGTTCCCTAGCTTGGTAAACAAACATAAACAAATAAACAAACAAATAAATGGATACACGAGCATGCTTAAGCACTGATCTTCAACCTATAGTCCAGAATTTAATATCCACAATCTCTAGCAACTATCCTTGTGAATAGTGGTCTGGTATCAAACCTGGAAATAGGCTGTTCTATTTAGCCCACTTAACAAATTAAAAAAAGTCTCTCTCTCTCTCTCTCTCTCTCTATATATATATATATATATATATATATATATATATATATATATATATATATATATATATATATATGTATATATAGGTTCATAGGTAGGTACTAGGCTATCGGCCCAAGGGCCTATGTAAGCCTAGCCAACAAGGTTCCCTGGCTTATGCCACCCAAGAAAGTTTTTATATATATATATATATATATATATATATATATATATATATATATATATATATATATATATATATATATATATATATATATATATATATATATATATACACATATATATATATATATATATATATATATATATCCCTGTGTGACGATAGGAGGTACTACCAGCCTGGTGAAGTAGGGCAGTAGATGATATGGGCAAGTGCCAGCATAGCCAGCTAGAATGATAATGTCCTTTGAATATCAAACTGATTTATACAAGAAGCTTGTGTTACAAATGTATTAGAACTGTATGTCATTTGTATAGAAAACTGATTTATAAAAGATGCTTGTGCTGAAAATGTACTTGTGAGCTTTGCTTGTGTTGAAATGTATCAACAGTGCACCCTGTTGAAATGAAAAGAAATGCACAAGAATTAGCCTAACTGAATTAGAAGTATATGTTTTAATAAAAGACACTGACACACCGAACGGTTAACCAGCTAACTTATTTTTAAGGAAAATAAAGAAATGTAAATGAGCTGTTAAACCATTAAATCATTACCCCACTCTGATGTATAGGACTGGAGACTGGGTCTAGGACAAAGCCTTTGTCTATTAGCTCAGTGAAAAGAGGGGAGGGCCCAGGCACTGACATAAACATTTGGATGTGTATTGTGGCCATCTGGCTGAATTCCTGTCACAACTTCAAAGGGGAATACTGTGAGAATCTAGAGTCAGGTGACCAGATGAGGTCATTCTGCAAGTCATTTTGGATATTATATTTTGCAGGGAGTAATTTCAGAATATAGAGTATTCTGTTTGGGGCCTGACTAGAAAGACTGCTCACATATTTCATCTTGCCTTGCCCAAGTAAGTTACTAGGGTACAGCAAAATTCTCTTAGTGTCAGTCAGGAATATAGTGAAGCTTTGTTTAGAGTTTGTTTTTCTTTATCTATATGAGTCTGTCCATCAGTGTTGTTTCCAATATTTTGTGTGACTTGAACTCTGTGGTTTACTGTGAATATATATTCAGTATTTTCATGTGCTTTTATTATTTATTATTAAATATATTTAATAATTTTATCATGGCTTATTTTTTGTAGAGAGTATCTAACCTTTCTGAGTATATTTATTTGTTGACACTATGTGGGCACTCCAGAAAGCTTAGCTGTCTTGGTGAACTGTTACCATTTGTATTAGCATTACTATTACACAGTATAATTGGACACTCTTTGTTAAGGACCTTAGAATAGCTAATTGTGAGTGTCTGGTGGCAGTGAATCTACCTACCTTATAGTCTGGGCAGAGCTGGTATAGCGGGTAATCTGTGCCAACCTTTTCCAGACGTGTGTGTGTGTGTGTGTGTGTGTGTGTGTGTGTGTGTGTGTGTGTGTGTGTGTGTGTGTGTGTGTGTGTGTGTGTGTGTGCGTGTGTGTGTGTGTGTGTGTGTGTGTGTGTGTGTGTGTGTGTGTGTGTGTGTGTGTGTGTGTGTGTCAGCTACTTGGGGCAGGGACACGAAGCACTGGGTTTACAGAGTGGGTGCTGGAGGACTTGGCTTGGACACTAGGCTGAGTACCTGACCCTACAGCTGTACCAGTGAGGAATCTTACTGGGGATCTGGAGGGAGACAGATGTAGAGACATCCATACCCTGGGCTGAGTGTGCTCCCTGTGTGCTCTTAAGGGAAATTGTGCTTGATGCAGAGAGGTCTGCATCTGGAAAAACTGATTGTATCCATTTGTATTCCAAGTGCATGTCCCTTTCCAGTGTCAGTGGTGAGGATTCAGGCTCCTTGATTACGGGCCCAGTGTGGGGATGACACATAGTGGTGCCCATCACATATTGGTAGCAGTGGTGGGCATCACATTTAATTAGTGGCAGTGTGGTAGGATCATCACATGCTCACATACTGGTGAGCAGTGGTGTGTATATTGAATTCCTGTAGCCTGTAAGCAGTTTTCACTAACAAGGGAGTTTGTACCCCCAAGCAGCCACAAAGTAGCCTTTCAGAGTTTCATATCAGAATAGTTTTATTTATTTACTTAATGTTGGCTTAGATAGTCAAGGAGAGCAGGCAAGGATGTCAGCAAAGGATTACAGCAAACTGATAAGGACCCAGTTGGCTGAAATGTGCCAATCCAAAGGACTGGTGCATGCCAAACTGACTAAAGTGGAAATGATTGCACCCTTAACTACAGCTGCAGCACAGACCAGCAAACAAGAGGACATCCAGTTTGGTGATGGGAATATGCAGCTCTCAGAAACAGGACAGATCAACTTTTCCTCAGAGGACTTAAAAATCCACCTGGAGTTAAAGAGACTTGAACTTGAGACCAAAGTAAATGTTTGGAGCTAGAATCAGTAGAGACACTGCTGTGTTTGGAGGTCGAAGTAGAATCAGCAGAGAGACTGCAGCATTTGGAAGCCAAAGAAAATGAGAGGCACAGGCAACAAGAAAAGGAGATGCTGACTCTTTGCCAGGGTCATGGAGGTAATGACGAAGGGAGTAACCATACCTCAGAAGCAATAAAGGTCAGTAAACTTCTTCCTCAGTACCAAGAAGGTGATAATTTTGATAGTTTTATTCATCTATTTGAAAGAGTATGCAAACAGTATAATGTTGACCGACGGCTCTGGGTACAGTTCCTCACCCCTTACTCCATGGTAAAGCTGTAACTGTTCTTTCTAAATTGTCTGTTACTGATTCTTTGAATTATGATCAAGTTAAGCACTGTTTATTACAATGTTTTAAGTTAACACCTGAAGCGTACAGTAAAAAAGTTTTGTGAAAGTGTATATGATTATATTGCTGAACTAAGCACTTATTTTCATAGGTGGGTGAGTGTGTGTCAGGCCACCACTTTTGAAAAGCTAGCAGATCTTTTGGTGAGGGAGCAAGCCCTTAGCACTTTGCCTGAGGACATGAGGATCTGTTTGGCAGACAGGGAATGCAGCCCTGCAGATGAGTTGGGGAAAAAGGAGACCTATACCTAGCGAGCAGGGCATCACTGTACAGGAAAGGGATGTCCAATGCTGCACATGGATATAAGGGAACCCATGGTGGGCAGCCTAAACTGCCCCAATAGAGTCCACCAGTAACAGGGGAAGCCACTAGTTCAGGTACATGGCCAGGATCAAGGGTTAAATGTTTTAAATGTAACCAATGGGGCCATGTAGCATATAGATGTCCAGGGAGGCAAGATGGGGAACAAAAGGTGGGGGAGCCACCTAGTGGGAATAACAGAATGTCAGTGGTAAGTTGTCTGGAGACAACAGGGGTACATAACTACCAGCAGAGTTTATATCCAATCTTGGTAGATGGAAAACAGGCCACTGCCAAGAGAGACACAGCATCTGATATAACCATTGTAAAGCTTGCAGTGGTTAAAGATGAGCAGTACTTTCTTGGGCAGTCCACTCCAGTCAGAGCTTTAGGAGTGATCCCATTCCAAATGTCTTTGGCCAGGGTTCACCTTGACTGCGAGGATGGAAAAGGAAGCAAGCAAGTAGGTGTGTTTGAGGATATCCTTGCAGATGTCTTGATAGGGAATGATTTTGATAATGCAGTACCTTGTGTGCATACAGTGGCATGCAGAAAGGCTTGGAGACAGGCATGTGAGTCTAGCCTGGGGGAAACCCAGACAAACCACACACCTGAAGCCAGGACTGGTGGTGTGGCTACTTCAGCAAGGGAGCTGCCCTATAGCAGTGAGACTGATGGTGAGCCACAGCTCCTGGTGGGTACTGATGTTCCCTTGCACAGAGGTGAGTAGTAGTACCCAGGGTGACAGTGAGGCACTGCTGTCAGAAGACACCAGACTTTCTGTAGAGCGGGAGCTGGGAAGAGTTACAAAAAGAGAGTTGAGAGAGGCTCAGCTCTCATACCCTACATTACAAGGCTTAAGGGAGGTAACTAGGGAGGCACCTGATTCTAAGGAAAAGGAGATTCTGTATACTGGAACAAAGGGCTACTGTACAGAGAGTGGACCCCTGAGGGAGGGCTAGAAGATGAGGTGATACAGCAGTTGATAGTGCCCAGAGCCTATCATCTGGCACCTCTAGCCATAGTCCATGACATTCCCTTTGCAGGTCATATAGGCATAAAGCATACCAAGAGATGTATTATGCAGAACTTTTATTGGCCTGACATTTCCAGGGATGTAACAGGGTACTGCAAGACCTGTGTGCAGTGCCAAAAAGTAGGCAAGGCAGGAGTGAAGGTCAAAGCTCCTTTGATGCCTTTGCCTGTGATAGAGGAGCCATTTCAGAGGGTAGCTATGGATATTGTGGAGCCTCTGAGTACTCCAATTTTCACAGAGAAGACGTTTATCTTAGTGGTAGTAGATTATGCTACTAGATACCTGAGGTGGTGTCTCTGTCCTCCATTGAGGCAGAGAAGGTGTCAAATGTTTTGCTAGAGATTTTCAGCAGGGTATGTTTTCCAAGAGAAATACTGACAGTCAGAGGTGCCAATTTCATGCGAGACCTGCTGACTTGTCTGTGGGACAGCTGTGGGGTGAAGCAGCTAAAAACCACTCCCTACCACCCCCAGACTAATGGTCTTGTGGAGAGGTTAAATTCTACACAAAAAAACATGCTATGGGAATTTACAGACCAGTTTAAGTGGGAGTGGGACAAATATTTGCCCTATCTATTGTTGCGTATAGAGAGGTGCCCCAGGAATCTAAAGGTTTTTTTACCCTTTGAGTTACTGTATGGGCATAGGGTAAGGGAACCTCTAGATTTGATTCATGATGAGTGGGAGTGTGACTGTGAATTCCACAAGGAGTCTGTTGTGGCATATGTCCTAAACCTCAGGACAAGGCTTAGGGAGCTCATGGGCTTGGCCCATGAGAACCTGGCAGGAGCCCAACAGCAGAAAAAGGTCTGGTATGACAGGAATGCTCGAGTCAGAGATTATGCTGTGGAGCAGCAGGTGATGGTTCTCATTCCTGTCAGATACAATAAACTGCAGGCAGCTTGGGAGGGACCCTTCAAGGTGGTAAGGAAGATCAGTAATGTTAACTACATGGTAGAACTGCTAGGCAAGAAGCAGGGGCACACATTGTACCATGTTAACATGATGAAACCTTAGCATGATAGGGAGGCCCTTGTGCTGAGTTTTTGCAGTGGATGGCAGGAGGAGTCTGAGGGGGATCTGGTGACTGATCTCCTCAGTGAGGCTTGGACTGACACCTCAGTGAAAGGGCTAGCAATGTCCCAATGGCTATTCTCAACTTAGGTTCGAGAAATCCAAGCAGTGTTACAGGAGTTTGGGGACATGTTCACTGGGAAACCAAGTTGCACCCACCTGGTGCAGCACTATGTGAATACAGAGCCCAAAGGCTGATAAAGCAGGCTCCTTACAGGGTGCCTGAGGGAGTCAGATAGACTCTGAGGGAGGAGATACAGGAGATGTTGGAATGGGTCTATATTATAACATCGAAGCCTTAAATCTTTGAATGTTATATCGAACCCTATGCACCTAACGCTGAAAATAGCGAAGCTGCAGAATATCGAATACTTTCCTAGGTAAAGTATTCAGTAGGCCATTTCTGCAGCTTCACTATTTCCTCGACTGTGGAGCAAAGGTTACAGACCGGGTTAAGGTAAGTGTGCAAACGAAGGTGAGTGTGCGATAGGGACTTTAGGGTTATGGAGCAGGTAAGGTGAGTGTGCGATAGGGACTTTAGGGTTAGGGAGTAGGTAAGGTGAATGTGCGATAGGGACTTTAGGGTTAGAGAGTTGGTAAGGTGAGTGTGCGGTAGTTATGGATCTTAGGGTTAGGGTTGGGTTAAGGTAAGTGGATAGCTAGTAGTGTATGTATGGTTTAGTGTAAGGTTTTGTGAAGTGTATGTGTGTGGATTATTTATTTTGGTGTGCTTGTGTTGTGTGTATGTTTGTTGGAACAGTGAATTTTTTCCCTGGGAAAAAATTCGCTATTCTGAGTGTTCGATTTCATGGTCTTTCAATCACATGGGTTCGATATTATACCATTTGAAGTTTTAAGACTTCAATGTTATACTATAGACCCATTGGAACTGGGAGCAATCCAGGAGTCCAGCAGTCCCTGGGCCTCCCCAGTGGTGCTGGTATCAAAGAAGGATGTCAGCACCAGGTTCTCTGTGGACTACAGGAAACTAAATAGTCACACAGAGTCAGATGCTTACCCCATGCCTAGGACAGACGAAGCCTTAGAGCAGCTGGATGGGCCTAAGTATCTGACCACTACTGAGCTTACCAAGTGCTATTGGCAGATGCCCTTGACTCTCAATGCTGGAGAGAGGTTAGCTTTTGTGAATCCTTTCGGCTTGTATGAGTTCATGAAGATGCCCTTTGGGATGAAAAAAGACCCAGTGACTTTCCAGAGGCTGGTAGATCATATCTTAGCAGGAACAGGAGATTTTGCCCTTGCTTACCTTGATGATCTTGTCATCAACAGACATTCCTGGCAAGAGCACTTTCAGTATGTCAGGGAGGTGCTGGGCAGACTGCAGAGGGCAAGGTTGGCCATTAAGCCTAGTAAGTGTCAGATGGGTATGGCAGAGGTCTCCTACCTGGGACACAGAGTGGGGAGTAGTAAGATCAGGCAGAGACTGCCAAAGTAGAAGCCATTCAGGCATGGCCTGCCCCTGTTACCAAAAAGCAAGTGAGAGCATTCTTAGGGACAGCGGGGTACTATAGCAAGTTTGCCCCAGTTATAGTACCATAGCTGCTCCACTCACAGACCTGACAAGGAAAGAAACAGGACAAATAAGGTAGTGTGGACTCCAGCATGTGAGTAGACATTCCAGAAGTTTAAAGGAGGTTTGGAAGGACCTCCTGTGTCAGCCAGTCCAGATTACAGCAAAAAAAATGTTGTGCAGGTGGATGCTTCAAACCATGGGGTGGGAACTGTATTTAACCAGGTTTCCTCAGAGGGAGAAGAATACCCAGTGGTTTATCTCTGCCATAGACTCCAACCCAGGGAGGAATGCTATGCAGCTGTAGAAAAGTAATGTCTAGCCATAGTATGCATACTGCAGAAACTTCAGCCTTATATGTATGGAAGGAAATTCACTGTAGTTACAGACCACAGTTCCTTAACATGGCTACATAAAGCCAGCCAGCAAAATGGCAAGTTATTTAGGTGGAGCTTAGGATTGCAGGCATATGGCATGACAATGCAACACCGTAGTGGGGACAGCAATGCCAACACAGATGGGCTCTCAAGACAGGGAATGGGGTAACATATTCCCAGAAAGGCTTATTTCTCTCAAGCCTTGCATCTCAGGGGTCTCTTGAAAAACTAGTTTGAGTCTTCAAAGAGGGGAGAGGTGTGATGATAGAAGGTACTGCCAGCCATGCCAGGTGAAGAGACCAGTGGATGATATGGGCAAGTGCCAGCATAGCCAGCTGAAGTTTTGTAAAGGAGGATATGTCCTTTGAATATTAAACTGATTTATACAAGAATCTTGTGTTACAAATGTACTAGAACTGTATATCATTTGTGTAGCAAACTGATTTATACAATATGCTTGTGCTGAAAAGGTATTTGTGAGCTTTGCTTGTGTTGAAATGTATTAACAGTGTGCAGCCTGCTGAAATCAAAAGAAATGTACATGTATTGGTATAACTGAATTAAATGTATATGTTTTAATAGAGGACAATGGGACAGCAAACAGTTAACCAGCTAACTTATTTTTAAGGAAAATGTAAATGAGCTGTTAAACCATTAAATCGGCACACCACTGTGATGTATAGGATTGGAGACACTGCGTCTAGGACAAAGCCTTTGTAATTATCTCAGTGAAAAGAGGGGAGGACCCAGGCACTGCCATAAACATTTCCATGTGTATTGTGGCCATCTAGCTGAATTCCTGCCTCAGCTTCAAAGGGGAATACTGTGGAAACCTAGAGTCAGGTGACCAGATGAGGTCATTCTGCAAGTCGTCTTGGATATTATATTTTACAGGGAGTAATCTCAGAATATAGAGTGTTCTGTTTGGTGCCTGACTAGAAAGTCTGCTCATGCATTTCATCTTGTCTTGGCCAAGTAAGTTACTAGGGGAATAGTTAAATTATCTTAGAGTCTGTAAGGAATATAGTGAAGCTTTGTTTAGAGATTGTTTTTCTTTATCTGTATGAGTCTGTCTATCAATGTTGTTTCCAATATTTTCTGTGATTTGAACTCTGTGGTTTACTGTGAATATATATTCAGTATTTCATGTACTTTTATTATTTATTATTAAATATATTTAATACTTTTATTGTGGCTGGTTCTTGTAGAGAGTATCTAACCTTTGAAAGTACTTATTTTTATTTGGTGACACTGTGTGGGCCACTCCAGAAGGTTTAGCTGTCTTAGTGAACTACTGCCATTTGTATTAGCATTAATATTACACAGTATAATTGGAGACTCTTTGTTAAGGGGCTTAGAGTACCCGATTGAGAGTGTCTGGTGGCAGTGAATCTATATAGTCTGGACAGAGTTGGTAGAGCAGGTAATCTGTGCCAGCCTTTCCCAAGTGCGTTTGCGTGTGTGAAAAATTAAGTCTTAAAGAGTGTGTGTGTCACTTAGGGCAAGGACACAAAGCACTGGGTTTACAGAGTAGGTGCTGGGTGCTGGAGGACTTGGCTTGGACACTCGGCTGAGGATCTGACCCTACAGCTGTACCCATGGGGAGTCTTATTGGGGATCTGGAGGGAGACAGATATAGAGACATCCAGACCCCAGGATGAGTGTACTCCCTGTGTGCACTTAAGGGAAATTGTACTTGATGCAGAGAGGTCTGCATCTGGAAATATTGAGTGTATCCATTTGTATTCCAAGTGCACGTCCCTCTCCAGTGTCAGGGATGAGGATTCAGTCTCCTTGATTACTGGCCTAGCATGGGGACGACACATATTGGTGTTCATCACATACTGGCAGCAGTGGTGGGCATCTCACCCTGTGCTATGAACTGTCTCAAGGACAATATTGCAGGTAATATAGAGTCCTCATTCATAACTATACAGTTATTTAGTAAGACTGCAGCCAAAGATAGGCAGTTTTTTTTTTTTTTAGAATTGTACTGACTAATACTCCTATGTAACTGCATCCAAGTGAATTATTTGCAATACCTTTCTCACAATGTGTAATAATCATCATATACAATGATAGAGTAGTATGTCCAGTTTACATGTGCACCAAAGTCAAAGTAAACTTTATGGTAATTTAGACCCACACCTCACTGCAGGCTAAACAAAATGTTCCTTCGAGCTCTATGTGCAGACAATACCTATAAATATCCCAAATATAAATAAAAAATGTGTAACATTTGACATGACACTAGGACATAATTACATTTATGTATCTCTATCTATTAACAGCACTAGTATTGCACAGGCAGTTATACCGCACAGTTGAGACTTGAGCTTAATGAGAATAGAGCACTTTCAGTTGTATGGAATGTAACTTGTTCTATGAGTTATTGCACAAAAAAGTAAGAAGCCTTCAATGAGCTATTGCACAGGTGAGAAGAACCTAGCAGTGGGTTGATTACACTTTATGGAAAGAGATTCCGTTAAGACTGTGTGGCCTCTGACTAGGTGACCTGTTGGCTTGCATTGCTACATAAGTTTAGTAGTCTGATAGCCTGAGGAAAGAAGCTATTTCTGAATGTAGAAGTTTTACAATGTATACCTCTGTAATGCTTGCCCAAAGAGCAGTCCCTGAGCCAGGTGGGTTTGGTCTCTAGCAATTTTTGTAGCTCTATTAGACATTGTGCAGAGTGCTGATCCTGTATAGGTAGAAGCATGGACCTGGTGATCCTCTCTGCTACCTTCACCACCCTTTGGAGAGTCTTACAATCTGTGGCCTTGCAGTTCAGGTACCATACTGTGATATTGCTTGTCAAGATGTTTTCAATGGTGCCTCTGTAGAAGGCTGTGAGGACTGAAGATGAAAGGTTTGCTCTCTTCAACCTGCATAGGAAGTGGAGCCTTTATTGTGCCTTTCTGACAATATGATTTGTGCTAATGGACCGTGTCAAGTCTTCTGCACCACACGTCCCTCTCATCTTGTTTACCCATGAATTCTGGACAAAGCCAAAAATAGTGGGGGGATAAAGGTCCAAATCAGGGACAATTTTTAAATATTAGTCTAATTCACTTAAAAGGTTGTATCAGCATGTATTTTCTGAACAATAAACAGTATGAAATTATAATGCCTGGCGTTATTGACAGCCTGTGAAACTCTTTGATTCTGGCCTAGTCGGGCATTACCCGGTTAATTAATAAATAAATAAATACATAAAATAAATAAATACAATTTGCTGAAAGAAATTTCATGAGGGATAGTGCAAAAACATGTCAGAATTCGGGGTGTTTTACAAAATCAAGGACTGCTGACAGGTAAGGATCATATTATCTGGTGCCTAATGTTCTGGAAAGTTGTCTTGTCTAAGTTCGGCCCCAAAACAGGTCAGTTTAAAAAAATCACTAGTACAGAATGGTGTTTTGAAACTGTTACTATTTTCATTATGTTAAATTTCAAAAACAATCAAGGACAATAATCGTATAACAAGGATCTTTTAGATGATTAGGACACCCCTAATAAATCATAAAATTAAACAGAAATCAAATGCTAACAGATACAAAATACAGTCCCTTTGATTTTGAAAGAGGATGTTCCTGCACTCTGTATGTGTTAATATCATAATGTTGCCCAGTGTAAGCTGAAGTATTAAGCACAGAAATGAAAGCAGAACTGAAATGATTGCTTAAAAAACAAATGTATGACTGACTTTTTAAAACAATGAGCTTTAATTCAGAACCAGAAATAGTTACAACTTTTCAGGACAGTAGACACCACATGTTGAGGTAGAAAACATTAAAATATAATAGTGGCATATCATATTAAAGCTGTAATCTTACCTTTAATTATTAATTGTCTACCAGTATATCAGGCAGTGAATGTAACACTTATTCAACATTATATTACTGCTCAGACCTTGTGCAGTGGCTTTTATAAGAGATGAATGACCTAATAACTTGGCAGGCAGTGAACACAGCCCTTATACAATTATATGTATTTCCCAATAAAATTCCAGGCAGTAACATGTTTACTTAAGAGATGCCTGCATGCAGTATACTTGCTGGTCACTTTGTGTTAGACTCTAACCAGTCTCACTACATCAAGCACATTAGTTTAATCCATTTCATAACTATGGCAGTCTATTACAGATTCTTTACTACCACTGACTTGTGACCTATATAGGAGTTGAATTAAATAAAAAACTTTTTCATAAGAACTAAACTGCTGACTAAGTCTCTGATACTCAAAACTCTCAGTACTATGACTTAGCTCAAAAACAGAATTCCTACAATAACCTCTGGCAGACATATGATTTCTTGATTCGCATTTAAGTCTGTCACTGATAAAATGTATCAGTGAAGAGATAGCTGTGTGCTTGAACTGTCACTGTGGTTCTGGCTTTATTCAGCTTCCCATGATGTCTTGTTTATTTAACATTTCTAAATAGGTAACAAGTTTGCAAGCAAAAAGTGAAATAAAAAGTGTACTCTAGTTGGATGACCACTCTGTCCTCAAAATGCACCATATGTTCATCCAAAAACAACTGTTTGTCAAATACTCCTTGTCTCAGCAGCCTGTTGTGTAACTGATAAAAATCTGTAAACTGGACTCATATCAGCACTCTTTCATGGTTTTGTTGTTCTTATGTATTGTCACACTCTGTACACATGCTTAATCCGTGAGTTTAGTGACAAAGCTGCACTTTAACTCCACTGCTAAATAGAAATACAAGCACTATGGGCCTCTTCTGAATATATATAGATATATAAATGGAACAGCTGCTCCATTATAGTTGTTTCATTAAAGCATTATATTTCTACTACTAGTGGTTGTTATGTAACCAAAATACGCATTTAGAAAAAAGTTAGCTGTCCGTGTTAAATTAATATGTGTTCTTTAACTGCAGTCCACACACATCATGCTGCAGTATTCAGTTGATAAATGTTTTTATTTCAAAGCAATCCAGTTAAAAGGGGTACTATACCATCCACACTTTTAGCATTACTAGCGAACGTCTTGGGTATTGCTATTATGTGGGGAGCCTCCCAAAGGTGTGAACATTGGCTCTAGGTGATTGTAACTACTGATGTGACACACTGACCCCATGTACAAAGTGGGGGAAAAAGAGGGCTGGTGCCAATGCCAATATTAACATTTATAAAATTCCTTATCAAAGTTTCTTCAATTATGTTTCACTTTAACATTCCTTATCAGAGTTTCCTCAAAAATGCTATCAGTCTTGAAAAATACTTAATTTGTTTTCTGCTTCAGTTTGCATTCTTGCACCGAATAGGTTTCTTTACTGTACATCATAAAAAGACTCCATTCACCTCAACATGCTATTTGCATGTGATACACTTAGTAAGGATTTATTTGCAGGCCTATTGAATCACATCATGTCTGTATCTAGTGGGATCTGGCGTGTTGTTTGGTGTGCATTCTTAGATACATGTATGTCATTGTACATGCTAAAGCTAGTATACTGAAATATTTTAAGGGGAATTTGTATACATCTTCTGATAATTTGATAAAGGAAGATTTTCAAATACATTTTCATGTACTTTTTTTTTTGTATTTTTTCAGGCTGATTGTCCTACATGGACTGTAAGATTTTTGCTTTCCTTATAACATTCTGAGTAAGAATTCTGCTATTATCATTTCCCTACCATCAAACTCAGTTGATACAGTGGGGTTTTTAATTTTACAAGCCTGTTGTATCTGTACAGTAAAAGCTTACAAGAGCTACTACTATTTATCAGTTTGGGGGTATCTTAACAGAAAAGTCAACCTTCTCCTACAGTTTATCTCAACCCTTATAGGTTGATAGATTTGCAGGTGTATACTAGACTGACAACCACAGTGGCATTTATAAGCTTAGCCATGCAACCAAAATGTATCTAACAAATTTTGGTGCCCTAGACATTATTTTAAGGGGCATATGTAAGTTAGGACATGGATGGTCAACTCTCTGTCCACAACATAGGTGCCAGGCCAGGGTGACTTTCAAATTTCACATCCACTAGTCTGGGTTATGCTTGAATATGTTCAGGGAAGAGCTTTGCCTCACATGGATGGGAAGCCTGTTCAAGAAGAGGTGTATTCTCTGAGAGATATACCTAGGTTCATAGGTTCATAGGTAGGTACTAGGCTATCTGCCCAAGGGCATTTATAAGCCTAGCCAGAGTATGTCAGCTTTCGCCACCCCATTGATTAATTAACTGAGCATCTGTCAAGCAGAGCCAATGAAGTGATCCCAGGGGTGTATTTTCTGTTACCGATCCACTCGTCAAGGCTTCTCTTGAAGAGTGTTAGTGAGGGGCTCTGCCTAATGTAGTTTGGAGTTTTGTTCCAAAGCATGGGGAGTCTCTGTGACAGGAATCTATCCCTCCAGCATGTTCTATTTATTGTTGTGGCGAGGTTTAGCTCACTAGAGCGCATGGCTCACAGTGACTTGGATTTCTTTAGGAGGAGCATGTCCATCAATTCTGAGTTGGCCATGGCTTTGTAAGTCAGGCAGAGATCACCTCTGAGTAAGCGATATGCCACTGAATACAGCCGGAGTTTTTTCAGTCGGGCTGCATAGGACATATGTTTGAGGCCAGTAATCCTCTTGGTGAGGTGCTTTTGTGGTCTTTCCAGCTGTTGCAAGTGTCTTGTGAGGTACATCCCAAATGGGGCATTGTACTCTATGATGGGTCTGATGAGTGATCAGTAAAGGGGCACTATAACCTCTTTATTTCTAGATGCAAACCCCTTAGTAATTAGATGGGCCACACAGAAGGATTTCCTAACTACTTTGGCAATATGATTGTCAAAGGAGAGATTATTATCTACCTGGGTCCCCAGATCTCTTATTACCTCTTCTGTATTAAGGGGGCTGCCGCCTATGTGGTAAATCGTGGGTGTTTTGTTTTTCCCAAATAGGATGACTATGCATTTTTTGGCATTTAGCTTGAGGCCATGACTTTAACACCAGGTGTCTGTCTCAGTAAGGCCTTTTTGAAGGATGTCCGTGTCAGCCAGAGAGTCGATTATGGCTCCCAGTTTGCAGTCATCGGTGAACTTGGTTAGCCATAGTCCTCATGTGTTTGCCTGTACTTCTGAGAAATATATGCCAAACAGTAAGGGTCCCAGTAAAGAGCCTTGCGGGACACCACTTGTGACTAGTTTAGAGTCGGACCTGGAGCCCGCTATTCTTACTGTGTGAGTTCTGTCTGTAGCCAGTTGGCAACCCATCTTGTGACGTAGGGGTTTATGTTCAGGCTGGTGAGTTTTTCTATAATACCCGAGTGAGGAATGGTGTCGAACACCTTGGCAAGATCAAGGTAGGCTGTGTGAACCACCTTTCTCTTGTCTATGGCCTTGGTGACTGTCTCGAAGAAGTCAACCAGGTTTAGTAGGCATGATCTGCCCTTAACAAAGCTGAACTGGGTCAGGTCAAGTGTTTGGAGGTTCCCAATTTCTTTGTTAATGAGTTCCATGATGATGCGCTCCATAGCCTTGCAGACCAGGCTAGTCAGGCTTGTGGGACGATAGTTACCAGGGTCAGTTGTGGCCCCTCCTTTGTGGAGCGGAATAACCGTTGCTGTGCACCATTCTATGGCACGTAGCCTGTGGAGAGGTTGAGGTTGAACAGCGTGTTTAGATGAGGGGTTAGTTCATTATGTAGTTTGACGCAGCCTGGGACACCATCTGGCCCCATTGAAGCTGTGTTTTTGGATTTTGAAAGGGCTGTTTTCACTAGTGCTTCTGTGATTTCCAGGACACTACACTTTTCCGTTATTGTTGTGGGCCCTTTTTAAGGTGAGAGGGAGGTGAAGTTTGCACTGAATTTGTCTGCCAGGATGTTGGCAATATCAGTAGGTTCAGTATATTTTGTGCTATTTTGCACTAGCTCAGAGCATATCTGCAAGTTGCCACTTAGATTCTTGACATAGCTAAAGAAGGCTTTGTGGTTATCTTTCAAATCCTTGGCTATTTTTCTTTCGAAGTTAGCCTTGGATGATTTTATGAGGGACCTTAGTTTCTTACTGATACTGATCAGGGATGTCTTCCCTTCCTGTCCCACCAACATGTCCTATTTATGTCACAAGCAAGGTTTAAGTCCCTAGATCAGGTAGCTCTGATGCTATTTGTTTTGTAAATATGCAAGAGGTCCATCAGAGTTGGATACAGGGATGCCTTGTATACCAGACATAGATCGCCCCTCATCAGTTGGTAGGAGACAAAGTATAGGAATAGGACTTTAAGGCGATCCGCACAGGACATGTTGTTAACTCCCTGTATTCTTTTTGTGAGGAACTTCTGTGGATGTTCCAGATGTTGCAAGTGCCTGGTCAGGTACATACTGAAGGGGGCATTGTACTCAATGATGGGCCTAATGAGGGTTGAATACAGTGGAATGAAGAATTCCTTGGACCTAGTGCCATTTTCTTGTTTATAAGTTGCATAGAAGGATTTCCTTACTACCTTAGATACATGTTGGTAGAAAGCCAGGTTACTATTAACATATAACCCCAAAACCCTGACTACTTCAGGGGTGTGTTATCAAGGAAGTACTGTTATGCGTTTCTTGGCAATGAGTTTTAAGCAATGGCTGTGGCACCAGTCATTTGTCTGTGGTTGCCCTTAATGGAGGATATTAGTGTCTTGGGGGATTCTATGACAGGTCTTGATTTGCAATCACCTGTAAACTTGGTCAGACAGAAGCCCTTGACATTTTCCTTGATATCTGAGAAGTAGATGCTGAAATGGAGCAGACTCAGCACAGAGCCCTGAGGGACTCTGCTAGTAACTGACTTCTTTGTGGAGGTGGATTCTCTTATCCTAACTTCCTGGGTCCTATCAGTGGACCAGATCCCTATCCAGCAGGTGGCATAGGGGTTTATACCTAATTTAATGAGCTTGTCTATAATGCCTGAGTGGGTATTGTGTTAAATGCTTTGGCCAGGTCAAGGTAGGTTGTATGCACTATTTTGCCCTTATTCATTGCTTTGGTTACCCTCTCGAAGCAGTCCACCAGCTTGAGTAGACATAATGTGCCCTTAATAAAACCAAACTGAGTTGGATCCGGTGTCTGAAGGTTTCATGTGCTGTCATTTATCAAATCCATGGTTATTCTTTTTATGGATTTACATATGAGACTAGTAACACTTCACGGGTTGATAGTTTCTAGTGTCCGTGGATGGCTCACCCTTGTGCAAAGGGATAACAGTAACAGTCCTTCATTCTTTCAGCATTATGCCTGTTTGAAGGCTGCAGTTAAATAGTGGCACTATTGGACCCAGTAGGTCATGCTTAGATTGTTTTTATTCCCACATTACAGTTCCAGTATTGTTTATGTACCAGAAACTTGCTTGTACTTTATGAAACTGTCATTTCCTTGCCTTGGAATCAAAGTAAGGGAAAACCGACTAGTTTATAAGCTTAACTTCTCACATACTTTGACAGAGGAATTTGCCTCCATCTGCAAAACATATCACAGGCACAGGGAAACATGTAATTTTCCCGGTCAGATACTGCCCACAATCTGACATAGGCAGTTAGACTTACTAATGCCAGTTTATTACTAGCTGCTACATAAAAAAGTTTTGAAACTGTATTCCTTTGCTTTTATTGCAGAAAGGAAGAGAAACAGTATCAGTATAGCTAGCTGATAGGGTTACCACCTGTCTCTGTTTCTGCAATACAGTACTGATTTGAGCAATTCTGTACTGGGGAGGCATGAAAAATGTAAATGTCTTGATATTTTACGTGGAAAAATATTTTCTGACTTTTCTCTAAATGTCACAGAAAGCTTTGATACTGCATTTAAGTAATATTAATAGTATGTAAGGTAGTATAACTAACCAACATTGCACATCACTGAGTATTTGGTAATGAGATAAAAATGATTATTTTTCATTTAATGATGGCATTTTTCCTGCACAATCTCAAGTTTCAGTAAGAATGCCTCACTTTGGGCATCTAAAAAAATGGCAATCCTAACAGATAACTACATATTTGGCATAGCGATATACTTGTATGTGGTATTTTCTATAATTGCAGTTTTATAGAAGGTAGTCTTAGTCTTAAACACAGGCCCTACTGTTATGTTCAAATATTACGGTTTTAATTAAGTGTTAGTATGCTGCAATATAACAAATCAAGAGGTAACAATGCAACAGAAGTGGGAAAATCTAATGTATGAAGGCACCTGTGCCTCAATATAAAAAAAACTACTAACGCAAATTCAAGAAGAGATAGTTGCATTTTTTTGTACTGTGCTTGTAAAATACTCTTGGACAAAACTAGCAAGTACATTAACATGTTTTTTCAACATTCAGGATAACAAAAAAATCATCTAACTGTTTCAGACACTGATCTGGTAGGTACCAGAACAAGTTCTCTAAAGTTTTGATTTAAGAGCTCTTGAATTGACACCCCAGGAAGAGTTTGAGGAATTGACTGTAAAGGATTACAGAACACCAGTCCTTACAAAAGCCTGTAATTTAAATAATTTCTTTGGCTGGAATTCTAAAATTGGTCCAAATTGCTTAAAATCGGTTCTGAGAGAATTGTATATGACAGTCATTCAGGAATAAAATGCAAGCACTCCTGCCACAGAAGGTATCTTAAAGGGATAATCCCAGAGTCTAAAATCCTGACTGCAAGAAACTTGTCCTGATACCTCCCAGTTGTCACCACCCAGTTCATATTATCATAAACACAAAAAAGCTGTAACCCGACTAGGGTTTAAACCAGGAACAAAACAAAATTCCGGACAACTGCACACTGAAGTAAGGTCCACAGGCAATTCTTTAATGGAAAACTAGAAGACTAAGCGCTTTCACCATACAACCATGGCATCATCAGAGTCAATGACTAATACATTTTGATCCCCCTATTTAAATACCAAACCAATTGAACAATTATCCATAATTAAAAGTTAATAGCTGATTATTACCATTGAAACAGCCATAGGATTCTAAAAACTGCAATACTAAATATTTAAATACAACAACAACAAACACATCACCCCCCATCAATGTTTAAAATATATACTATATTATTATACTCAAAAAGCAAACAAATAAATACTAATAAATACTAAGTTGCAAAATTAAACCATATAACATTTGTGTCTTAATGCAGGCTTGAGAGAGATAAAATCATTCAATCCTGGGTGTCTAGTTGCGTTAAGCCTCAATTGCCATTCTGCTTCCAGCATGGCAACTTTATTACCAACATCCCCTCCCTGATCAGTATAAACATGATCAATAACAAAAAATAAAAACTTTTTAAAGTTAGAACACTTACAAGAATGGATATATAAGGCATTGTGAAAATCTTTATTTTTGATGGATCCGTTGTGCTCCATGACTCTATCCCTTAATCTACGGGTAGTCATACCCATGTAGAATGCTTCACAGCAACTACATGTGGCAACATAAACTAAATTCCTACTATTACAATTACATACACCCGGGCATGCTAAAGTGCGTCCAAACCCACCCACACAAAGATACGACCTATCAGCTATAAACCTGCATATATTGCACATTCCACATCTACCCATCCATGACCTAGAACTTCTAACAACCTTTTCTAAAGTATTCTTAAAACAAAACTAGCAAGTACATTAACATGTTTTTCCAACATTCAGGATAACAAAAAAAATCATCTAACTGTTTCAGACACTGATCTGGTAGGTACCAGAACAAGTTCTCTAAAGTTTTGATTTAAGAGCTCTTGAATTACAGTGCTAGGTTTGACACCCCAGGAAGAGTTTGAGGAATTGACTATAAAGGATTACAGAATACCAGTCCTTACAAAAGCCTGTAATTTAACTAATTTCTTTGGCTGGAATTCTAAAATTGGTCCAAATTGCTTAAAATCGGTTCTGAGAGAATTGTATATGACAGTCATTCAGGAATAAAATGCAAGCACTCCTGCCACAGAAGGTATCTTAAAGGGATAATCCCAGAGTCTAAAATTCTGACTGCAAGAAACTTGTCCTGATACCTCCCAGTTGTCACCACCCAGTTCATATTATCATCAAACCTACTCCTGGTTTCAATTTACTTTATGCAGCCCTGTTTTCATTCCCTCTGGTGAACACAATTAACAATATTCAGTTCATGTCTAAGCTTTCAGTCCCCAGTCACTGGGAAATTATAAGGTTATTACATTTGTGTGTGTGTGTTTGTGGTGGGGGTGGTTAGGCAAGACTCTCAGTTTTTACTTTTTATAAACTCTTCAAAAAGTTTATCTTAATTGCACTGGTCTTGTGCCGGGCTGGCAACTCGACACTGTAAACCTCCACTGCCAATCATGAGCGGACAGGTGATTCGCTGTGGTGACCCCTAACCGGGAAAAGCCGAAAGAAGAAGAAGATTCTGCATATCGTAACTGTGAGCAGCATAGTCAAAAGAGTACAGTTTAGTGAATTCATACTAAATCTTAGCAGTCTCTTGACATACTCCCCTTACTCTGTAGTAAAGAAATCTTGGAATTAGTATGTAAAAGTATCACAGGTTGCCATACTGTACAGCCCCCACTGTGACAGTAAGTTTTGGACTTCATTATTTAAAATTAATCTATTGCTTACTTCACATGTACATCTTTTGCAGCAGGTCAGAAAACCATTACAATTGGCCAGTATTAAGAGAACAAAAACAAAACATGAAAAAAAGACTGCTTCTAGTACTGTTCGAAATTTGCATCATTCCGATGCTTTTTACAGAGCAAGTGGCAGTCATGCATAACATCATAGCACTTGGCTAGCATTCAGAAATCCACACAAAATAAAATATGAAATGAAATGAACAGAAAACTGTTTACTAATGTTTAAGCTCTACATTGCTCGTGTGTTTTCCTGCAAGGTAGTAGCAAGTGAAGTCATAAAATTCCTTGAAAGACTACTTTACTCTGAGAATAAAAAGCACAGGTGAAACTAATGAATGACTCAGTGAGAACTGCTGTGAGTACAGCTGCAATTTGAGATTGAATTTGACTAGAACCATTGAAATTTCCTGTAAGCACCCCTACCCCAGCCCTCGCAGCTAAAGCTGTGACATGCTCAGAAAGCCATACTGAAAATGTAAACAAGACCAGAATCAAAACAAAAAAACCTCTGGGACTGTCCCTTTAAGATGCCTGTGACTCACCGACTCTCAATGCTGCCATTCTGTCTCAGTGAACTAGAGGGAACTATGTTTGAAAATATCTCAAAAAACAAAGATACAAAATTTAAAAAAAAAAACATTTCTGGGTTCCAAGGTAGAGTTTTCCTTTAAGACAAATGCTGTTGGCTATATAATTTTAACATGCAGAATCACAAAATATTCAGCATATTTTTGCTCTTGAGTACAATGATATATTATGATTAAAAAGTGCCATTGTAATTAAAGTGTTCATTATAAGAACTAGTGAAATTACTGAAATACAGTGACTGACTACAGTACAATAAAAGAGACGGCAGTCTTTAAGAGTGTAATGGGATCTTATAAGATGTTCTTATTATTTTTAGTCAGTAATCATACACAAAATAATCCTGTACAGACATTATAAGCAGTTTGTCAGACACATCTGTTTCAGAACCTTTTAAATGTCAGTAGCATCCTTCACAATATTCTGTATCACAACATTGAGTAATGTATGCTATATACCTAAAAAACATGGTGAGTTTTTAACAATGACATGA